>NC_056738.1:407949766-407976448 GCF_019279795.1 Protopterus annectens
TAATGTGATCTTGGAGTTGGTAGCAAGGGGTGTTGGATGCAGGGGGGCTTGCCCCCTTGCAAAAATGGTTTTGTTTTATTTCCTTGTTTGTTTGTTTTTTTTTTTTTGGCATTCAGAACGTCAGACATATGGTCTCAGCCATATGGTCTTCAGAGTTTTGAAATTTCGGCAATCTGATAGGGATCTATATATATATATATATATATATATATATATATATATATATATATATATATATATATATATATATTATATATCACTTGGCCATGGTAGGTCAAGCATTCATAAGCTACTGCTGTCTGCCAGAGATGTAGGCACCATGACAAGGGTAACTTTCTGATTCCCAATTCACTGATCCAACTTGTGCTTGAATAGGGGTGGGGAAGATCCCTGTTTCACAAGGATAGGAAGCCTGTTCTGGTCTAAAGAACTGGTAATCTCTAAGACACATGCATGCGCCTCCAACATGTCTTGCTTACTTTGCAAATGAGATTTAGGTCCCTTGATTGGGTATTGTTGCTGTTTGTTTTGCAGATATTCAACAGGTCCATCAGAGCTGGATCAGAGGATGCTTGGTAGGTCAGGCATACATAAGCAGTCTGTACGAGACCAAGTATAGAGATAAGTCTTTAAGATGGCCCATGTAGGGCATGTTGTTTATGCCTAGTATTTTTTTTGTGAGAATTCAGTGAGTTGCTAGTTTGCAATCATCTGCAAACTTGGGTCAGCAAGAGGCCTTTGTAATTAGCCTTGACTTTAGGGAAGTAGATACCAAAAAGGAGTGGCCCTGCACCGAATCCTACACGACTCTACCAGTGACTGGCCTTTTTGTTGACGTAGGCTACCCTATGCTGACTTACTGTGTCTTATCTCTGAGCTATCTGGCTATCCAATGAGAGACGTAGGGTTTTATATCTAATTTTATGAGTTTGCCTGCAATGCCTGAGTGGGGTTTTGTGTCAATGCTTTGGCCAGGTCAGGGTAGGCAGAGTGTACTGTTTGCTCTCCTCTATTAATTTGGTGGGTTTTATGAAGACATCTACCAGGTTAAGTAGGCATGACTTGCCTTTGATGAAATCAAACTAGGTCGTCTCCAGTGTCATTATTTCTCATATCCGTGAACACATTAATTCTATTAATTTATATTTTTGTATTCAAAAATTAATGTCATTATTTCATTTCCTGTTCATTTTTTGAACATAAACACAATAAAAACTGGCAACATCTGTGGTAATAGTAAAATACTACAACCACCACAAATAAATCTGTTAAAGTGCAGTGAAGACAACTGATGATTAGCGTAATAAAACTTTTAATTGCCTACAGGATTTATAACATCAATCAACCTTGAGATTTATGAAAGCTGACGGGGAAGCGGGGTAGTAGTAATGGATACAGAAAGTTACAACAGTTCAATGGAAAAAAATGCTGTGTAACAAAGATGAGTATAAAGAAGTTTTTGTTAGATATACATAGACGTTACCAACATATACAATATTTTATATGAGTTTTTAATAAATAGTGAAATCACACTGGATGTTTATAACTTTGTTAAATGAACATCCTAGAGTAGAAGTTTTGTTTGATATCCCAAAGATACACAAACACTCCACAGACCCCCCCTTTTAGACCTATTGTTTCAGCTTCAGGTAGTGCCACAGAAGGAATTTCAATATACTTGGATTCAGTGTTAAACCCTTTAGTACGACAGTTACCATATTATATTCAGGCTGCATGGGACTTTCTGAATAGTATTAGAGCTTTCTCTCTTTTTAGTAATTCATCAGCCTGTGGTTGTTATATGTTCACTGTTGACGTTGTGTCACTGCGTACATCTATTCCAGATGAAGAAGGAGTAGAATTTGCTAGAATGTATTTAAACAAGTACACCTCAATTGGAAACAAGGCCATAACTTTTTCTTGTTCAACAAAAAATATTATTGACAAGTTAAGGGTGTAGCCATGGGGGGATGCTAGCCCCAGCATACACCACTTTAGTGTTAGGTTGTTGGGAGAGGGAAATTGTGATCATCATTCCTGAATATGAACAAGTATTTTTTTACAGACGTTTTGTAGATTAGCTGTATTTTTATAGTTAAAAGAGAATGTAATCATTTGGAGTTTTTTTTAGTAATCTTAACAAATGTACATCATTTCCTAAGTTCACTGTTGGTGACAAAGGACATACTGTTCCATTTCTGGACGTTAAGCTGACATGGAATTTAGACACTAATATGTTTGGTAGTCACATCTTTAGAAAAGATACTTTCTTGAACAGTTATTTGCCCTTCAACAGCAATCACCCTATGTTTATGAAAATAAATATACCTAGAGGCCACTACATCAGAGCCTCTCGAAGGACAAGTAATGACCAACTTTTTCAGCAGGAAGTACATTACATTTTGACTGTTTTTTATGCTAAAGGGTAGCCTAAGGAAGATTAGAAAAAGTTGCATTAAAAATATCTTGTAGAAGACAAACAACATTTGGGCCCATTCTTCTTACAGGTTTTAAAAACAATAGAATTATTAACAACAAACAACAAGAAAAATATTAAGACCAACAACAAATAAACATGGCAACTTTATTGCCTCTGCTAATACTAGTAGCATAGTACAGGAGGAAGTTGTGGACACAAACATAGCTGTGAAGTGGATGAAAGTTTTTTCTTTCAGAAAACTATTCCAAGTTATTGTTTGAATATGTTTGTGGATGCATTTCATATCAAACAGATCATCCAAAATAACTGGGAAATTATTTCTGGAGATGAGGATCTTAGGGAAACTTGGTAAAGCACCAACGTTTTTACACAAAAAAGATATGTGTATAAAATATATGCTGGAACACAACACTAAAAAAAACCACACAACTAACAAACCATTAGGTACTTATAATGTAAAGGATGCAATATTTGTAGATTTATTTATGAGGAACCTTACATTTCCTTGGCTAATATCCCTAATACCCTAAGAATACCAGGGAGATACACATGGCCCAATAGGAGTGGTGTATATTGCTTTATGTTCTATGTGTACAAGTTTTTATGTAGTTTTAGACAGAGAATAAGAGAACATATTTATGCAATTATAAGTAAGGATGAAAATAATGCTCTCTACAGGCATTTTGTTTTATGTGATGACTACAAAAAAGTTCACTTTTGCCATTCTTGAACAAATATTAGGAGATACAAGTGGAGGAGACTTAAGTTTTGTAGTACGGCGAGAGGTAGAATGGCAAGTGAAATTAAGGGCTGATGTTCCCCTGGCCTGAATGAAACTATTAACATAAAATGATTTTTTTAAAGGCAAACAAGCTATGGGGACTTTAAAGAGTATAGTAGTGTTAATGGCTTTTTAAGTTTGTGATAAGATGACATTTTTGTATCAAGTTAATTGTTTTCAGTTTTTATTGGTAGAAATCTATTATAAAATTGTGACTAATTTTATCATTCTTTGATTTTCTGAAGAAGTTATTTTATGAAAGCAACAATTAAAAGTTTTATTACGCTAAATATCATTTGTCTTCACTGCACTTTAATAGTTTTATTTGTGGCATTTATTTGAGCTTATCTGTTTTTGTCTATCTTTCCCTTCTTCACATCTACTTCATCTCTGCTTCTTACAACTTCTTCTGTCACAGATGACTCTACCTAGGACCTCTAAATCAAAATTAGTTTCTCTCTGGCCTCCTTCCTTTGACAGAGTAAAAGAAATAAAAATATCCTTTTAAATATTATTGCTTTAGATATATAATCTCTGCCCCAATCCCCTTGGGTGACCATGGTGGTGCAGCGGTTAGCATTGCTACCTCATAGCAAGAGATTTGCTGGTTTGATTCTCAGCTGGGGTGCCTTCTGTGGGAGTCTGAATGTCCTCCCTGTGGTCACTTGGGTTTCCTTTGGGTGCTCCAGTTTCCTCCCACATTCTAAAGACATACTGCAGGTGGTTTGAGCAGTCTAAATTGGCCCTAGGTGTGTGTGTCTTCTGTGGAAGGTTGAACACTGAGTTGGCAACTCAACACCATAAAAGTCCACTGCCAATCATTCTGCAGACTGTTGTTCCGATGTAATGACCATAACGGGAGAAGTCGTGTCTGCCCAAATTCAAGCTTTGTCTTTTTTCACTTCTTTGGCTTTATTCATCTGCCTGTAACTCTCATTTTATGTTGTAGTTAATATTTTGTTACCTAGATCTCATTTCAGGTACTTCACCGTGTGCTGTGGTTTGAATGCTCAAAGCCCAAGTTTTCCTTTTCACCTGTACAATTATTTTAATATTTAAGACATTGTGAGGCACAGCTTTCATAAAAAGACAGCTGGCTTAGCAGCAGCAGAAACAAACCACACTATCTTGTCTGTGTGATTTGCTTTAGTTAATAGTTACACAGAATTTGTAAACAGCGGCTCCTTAACTTCTTCAAGTGCAACTTCTTCCTTATTTGGTTTTGCACTTTTCTTTCTTTTTGACCTAAAGAAAAAAAATAGTATTAAAATTTAGATCATACATATCACGCAATGTTTATGTCATTTCAGTTATGATGCTGTGTTTTTGTCAGTTTATCAAACGATCTTTATAGCAGCTGTCTTTGATGCAGTTGTATTATTTGTAAGACTGACCTATTTAAATGTATCCAGCAACAGTAGATAAAATACACATTTTGTAGCAATAAAATGTTACATGCACATGTAACACAACTGTACTGCAATATTCTCTTCCATATTCATGAAGTACTATATCCATGCACATGTAACACAACTGTACCACAATATTCTCTTCCATACTCATGAAGTACTATATCCATGCACATGTAACACAACTGTACCACAATATTCTCTTCCATATTCATGAAGTACTATATCCATGCACATGTAACACAACTGTACCACAATATTCTCTTCCATATTCATGAAGTACTATATCCATGCACATGTAACACAACTGTACCACAATATTCTCTTCCATATTCATGAAGTACTATATCCATGCACATGTAACACAACTGTACCACAATATTATCTTCCATACTCATGAAGTACTATATCCATGCACATGTAACACAACTGTACCACAATATTATCTTCCATACTCATGAAGTACTATATCCATGCACATGTAACACAACTGTACCACAATATTCTCTTCCATACTCATGAAGTACTATATCCATGCACATGTAACACAACTGTACCACAATATTCTCTTCCATACTCATGAAGTACTATATCCATGCACATGTAACACAACTGTACTGCAATATTCTCTTCCATACTCATGAAGTACTATATCCATGCACATGTAACACAACTGTACCACAATATTTTCTTCCATGCTCATGAAGTACTATATCCATGCACATGTAACACAACTGTACCACAATATTCTCTTCCATATTCATGAAGTACTATATCCATGCACATGTAACACAACTGTACCACAATATTATCTTCCATACTCATGAAGTACTATATCCATGCACATGTAACACAACTGTACCACAATATTATCTTCCATACTCATGAAGTACTATATCCATGCACATGTAACACAACTGTACTACAATATTCTCTTCCATATTCATGAAGTACTATATCCATGCACATGTAACACAACTGTACCACAATATTATCTTCCATACTCATGAAGTACTATATCCATGCACATGTAACACAACTGTACCACAATATTCTCTTCCATATTCATGAAGCACTATATCTAGGACAATTGACGTCACTATTATGTATTACAAAGCTAAAATGTTGAACAGCTAAACATTTACATTTGCAATAAAGGTCCATGTATTGAGCTAACTGAGAAGGAAGCACTCTGTCCCTGCTCGGTGGTATTGTGTATTGGAGAATAACAATGTTTATTTTCCATTATTAAGGTCTCAGAGTTTTTCAGGATTTATTTCCATAACTACAAGGAACTGTTGCTTACAGAGCATTGTATGACGCATGAATCTGTCTCAACATTTTGTGTAGCAAAGGTCTGTGTCTCTCCAGAAGTAAAAAAACACTACTACTGTTTTGGAAATAATCCTATGAAAATATTCAATGCGTGAGAAAGAACAAAGAAAACATAAAAAAGTTATGAATTAATGACAGTTTAAACAGTCTTATTTGAGATTGCTCTCCCCACATCCTTACATGTCATATTGGCATCTTCATTTTGCTGCCCAAAAAGACATTCAGACAGGAACACTGTAATGAGAAATTCCAAAAAAGTGCTAATGTACATAGTGCAAATACCTTATCACATGGGACTTAGTGATTTAATGCAGTTCTGACAGAGAGCATGTCAAATTATTTCTATGACTGCATGATGCACTGTAGACACAGTTTATTTGCAAAACCTAAGTAATCCACCTAGTGAGCAAAATACAGGCTTCTAGACAATGACCAAAACTCATGATTCCTGTTATGGAGGAAGAGATTGCCATGTTTTATAGAAAAAAATATCTTGCAGCCATTCAGAATAGTGTATACTTTGGATGCACCATAAAATCATGAACCACCAAATCACAGAGTATCAGTGTTCTAGGAGTGAAGAGATTTGGTTCTCCCTTCTCTTGCAATCTGCTTGAGGAGTATTGCCATTATACTGATTTATGAGTCTAGCAGTGTTATGAATATGTACTGAATACTTTAAGTATAAAAGGTAGTCATCCAAGACAATGTGTTGTGCCTCTGAGGCAAAAGCAATAGACTTCCTGTTCAGAACATGTGCCAGAATTAGAAAAAAAGTCATTATTTTAGACATATGAGGTGGTTGAATAGGGTTTTACATGCCACAATGACACCTACACCTCTAAACACTGAACTCATTGGCTGTGACTGCATGAAACTACTTGAGCTAAGTTCACAAAGCACCCATCACGTCACCCGGCCACACCCACTAGCAGCTACTTTAATGCCTTGAGTTACCCCATCTCCATATTGCACCTAACCCAGTTCATCACAACTAGTCTCTTTCTTGCCCAAAACTACACAAAACACACCACACTATCTGAAACCCACCGAGGTGGGGGGCTGCACCCCCAACTATATATACCAACTCTGAGATCACACTACAGCGGGAAAAAAGGGCATATTTCCCCATTCTGGGCAAGTGTTTACTTGTCCTGGGAAAAACTATGTGTATCAGGATTTTCATTATTCTTGTCTTGCAAAAATAATGTTTGGCTTATGGGCTTTCGGAAATTGAAAGTACACCCGTTCTATCTTAATTAGTGCTATACCTAAATATAAATCCATTGTTTGTGAGGTTTGGACAATAATGTTTAGAGGACTGTTTCTTAAAAATATATAGATAGAGAGGTAGCTAGTTAGCTAGCTAGGTAATGTATACATGAATTACCAGTTAATCTGTTGACTGGGTAAGCCCACTAGAGACAACTGGCACTTTTCTGGGGTGACCCAGAAGCTATGCCTGGCTAAGTGACTTGCATAGAGTCACACAGCTGGCCAGTGGAAATTTCAGGAATCAAGTTCATAACTTTAGTCATCTGATCTAAACTGCTATAATTTGGATTGCTTAATGCTGGAGTTTACCATATTCTTGGCAGCTTTTGTTTCACTGTTTCTTAAAAAAAATAAACTTACTAATTTAATTTTGTTGCTCACTGGGCTCCCTTGCAGATGCCATATGAAAGAGGCCAAATTTTTTTGTTAAATGGGAAGCACCCACAAGATCCATTTTAGTCTTGCTTAGAAATGAACAGTGTGTAAGTGGCAGCAGCGGCCTTTGGCCAGCTGGTGCCCTAGGCAAAAGGACTCCATGGTGCCCCCCCACACCACCCACGTGCCCCCATCCTGGTCTACCTACACCAAATAAATACTGGAAAAGTGCCCCTGCTACAGCAGCGCCCTAGGTGGCCACCTAGTTGGCCTATGCCTAAGGCTGGCTATGGTAAGTGGATTTTATAGAATATCTAATCCCTGGACTGCAGGATGTGGCTTAGTTGCAGTTTACTGCCTTACACATTCAAGTATAATGTAGTTTATTTAGAAAATAAACAGTTACAGATAATTGGTGTATTCAATTATTGTATATACTTATACAATAAAACAAAATACACTAGAAAACTGTCTGCCATGATGATAACACATAATAAGTACCATAATATTCTGGCCATGAGAACTTGAACTCTGTGAGTCTGCATTGTTAAGCAGAGACCAAATTAACAAATACACAAATATGCCTATAAATGTGTACCTTTACATAAGAAGGAATGCCTCAAAGATAATTTGTTTCTTAAATGTGTCTGATGCAATGTATACTTTGCAGGATTTGTAACTAGGAACACAATAGTTTGTCATCTCCTGTTTATTGGGACCAGGTATAACAATGTATGTAAATGTACTGTTTAAACATGGAAAACTGGAAGACTGTATCATCCTCTGCTAATGCAAAGCATTTTTTCTACAGTGGAGTCTACTGACAAGTATTAATATTCTGAATAATTGTAAATTTTGCTCTACATTTAATTTGTCATCAAGGCACTATAAAGGACTTCCATAACATCACACTGGAGGTTCATTTGTCTATAAAACAAACAAGAAACTGACAAAATGCACAAAGACACCATGCTTACGTTTCATATTAATGACCACCTTCTACCAGATTCAAAAAAGACAAATTTAATTTATGTAGGAAGTGAAAAAACGGGAATGTGTCTTTCATCTATTTAGTTCATGGACTGTAAAATGTAAAGCTAATTTAGGCTTTAATTAAAAATAAAGAATATGCATACCATTGTAGCATATATGTACTAGCCAGGAGTATAGCCATAATTTTTGGAATTTCACTCTAACTTTCAGGCTGTTGTATCCCACTCCAAGTAGGAATGGCTATACATTTCTGATTTGTACACCGACCTTCTGTGCCGACTGGTTGATTCTGGGCCAGTGTAACTGTCCTTTTATATATTATATATAGTTTTGCATATGTCCTAATTTACTTACTTAAAGATATAGTACATATGCTGATTATTTACCTAGTAAAATAACCAGCATACAGCATTCTGAGTACAGTTACTTACTTTGCTTTCTCACTTTGTAACTTCATTTAGGTATTTGAAGCTAGGACACATGGTGCTATTGCAATGGGCAAAATGCTGCTTCTCTAAAGATTATGTTGAAATAAGGTAGCTAACATAACACTGTTACACAATGGGGAACCTCAGCCTTTGTTTTAGTTGAAATGGTGCAACAACAAAGCTCATATTGTGACCACATTATGTCAGTTTTTCCACTGTGGCATTGGTATACAAAATTCTGTATCATCTCATAAATCATCTGAGCTTTCACTGTGTCTCATTTGTTGAAAAGGAATGTTGAATAAGGAAATTCAGTGGTATCCAGTGAAGGGAAACTCCACACAAAATACAGTGTACAACTAGTGTATATTAGAGATATTATGAGATATCATACACTATAATTCAGTGCAATGTGAACTGGGTACATAATTGAGTTGCATATACACCACAGAATATCTTTGAGACTGTCAGAGCCTCTTACTGTCCCAAATCCCAGTAGCATCACTTCCCCAGAAAGCATTGGTAACCATGGATCCTTAATGTATTGCTGCATCTATCTTCTCCACCTCATGTGCTATAGTTTCCTTCATCTACTGAAAGTGTTGTTCAGTATAGGGCATCTGCAATAATAAACAGCACTTTAGGAGGCAGAAAGCATGAAAACTGTTATAAAAATCAAATGTGTTTCTTTTGGCTGCTTTTTACATTGCTGGTCCACAGTGAGTAAGTGAAACAGATTATGATGAACTCTGATGGGAGGCCAAGTTCATCAGTGATTGAAATGAACTGATACGGCTCTCTGCTTCTTTACCAAGCTAGACTCTTCTACTCATCTTTTGACAGGAGAGTCATTTTTCTTAGTGTGTATGTGTATGTGTATGTGTGTGTGTGTGTGTGTGTGTGTGTGTGTGTGTGTGTGTGTGTGTGTATGTGTTTGGTATCTTTTTCTTGCCTTACAGAGTTTACTTAGCTCCTAATGTCAGCTTTTGATATTGTGTGGCCGTCTTACTCTGTATACTTAATGCCATGCACAAAATGGACTAATGAATACTTTTCCATTATACTCAAGCCCCATCTTCCTGTTGTGTGAAACTCATATGATAATGAAGTCCAAATTGCAATTATTCAGTACCACAGTGAATGCATCTAAAAAGAACATTTATGTTTCAGGTTGTGTTCATGATTCTGCTGTTGCCTTTCATAATTTAGTTCTATTTTACTGTTTGTTTAACACAGAGAGTCCAGAGAAGATACATTGCCTCATTTTCAAGGAAGAACTGCTTTGATTAAGAGCCAGTCTTTCACAGATCCAGAGGAACTACATGCCGAGTAACTTGTCTGTGTAATGCTTTGTGTGTCCAGCTCTAGCGTTCTCTCTCTCTATAAAGTTTTGGTTTACAAACTAGGGATCTGTTTTCCAAATCATTTTGGATAAATCAGTCTAGGCCATGTTAAGACTTGACATATTTTAAAGGGGATTTCCCATTTTTTTCCCTAATTTCTGCAAGTGGTGAAAAAGACAGTTCTTAGAATTTGCTTTCTGCAATGCTAACTACTGCTCTGGAAGTTAATGAAGATAAAAAGTATGTTTAAGTAAATAATTGATTTAGTTTCTAATGCTGTTGCTACCCAGAATGTTCTGAATGGCACAAGATATCAAATACATTTAAACATCTACATGAGACTTCTTTTTCGTAGGAAAGGAGAAATTAGTCTCAGTGTCTTTGGAAAAGAGATGATGGAGGTTACAGCATGAATGTAAAATTGAGCATTAAATAATGGAATCAGTACTTGTCCCTAAGGAGCTTGGTGGGTATACAAAAGGACTGGAGAAAGAGAATGGATATACAGAGGTACATGCACTCACCCCACTGTCTTGTTACTATCAGAATAATGATATTTAAGGATTGCTGAAGCAAGTCAAATTTGCTGCTGTTACAGAGGTATAGAGATTATTTCTAAAGGAAAACTACCTTGAGTTTTATTCCTTTACTTAAGGAAGTAATGCAGCAGTAGAAGGGTTATTTTCACGTGCACTTTCATGTTCCTTATAATTTTCGTGGATATTTTCTTTCTTTGAGATGAGAAAATGTAATCATAAGCAACAGGAACAGCAATTAGTTGGATTAACAAGTCTCTCTAACTGAAATGTCCTTTGTATAGACTGGTGAATGCTAATTTCAAATGCCACAGATTTTTTTTTCCATTAACCAAAAACAGAATCTATTGAGAAAGTGAAAAATCTTGCTGAATTTCATTAATCTTTGCTTTCAGTAAGGTGTGCAGCATTCATATTATTGCACTAAATGTTTCAGTACCATCAATATAGAGGATTATGATAAGATCTCCTGTGATAACCAGGATATTATGTGTTCTCAATACAGATGTCAAGAAATTCACCTTCAGGGTGAAGCTCGAGAGGTAAATCTTGACATTCATGTCAAGAACACATAAACTCCCAGGTTATGAATGGAAAGACTCAATCATAATTTTTTGTAGTGCATGAAATTTTACCTGCTCCCATGTATTATAAAAGTTACTCAGAAAAAAAACAACATAATAGTAGTAAGCTTATATCTTAGAAAGCCATAACACACTAACTGTTGCCACACAGGACGCAACCATCCAAGAAGAGCACCAGGAAGCTGGTAAGCACTTCAAACGGAATTTAAAAAAGTCTGAATGAAGCATTTACTTTGGCTTAATGGCTTCCTGACACTCTTCTGACATTGAGTACTGTTAAATGTGAGACTACAGCTCAACAGTGTTGAGGAGGTTCTTAACAATTGTTATGCACCTTTCTGATGTCAGAAAGGCACTTAGCTAGCCTATCTTTTCAGTTGTGGAGTGTATTTGAGACACTCTGTACACTGCAATGCTTTCTACAACTGATTTGTCCAGTTCTGTTAGATAGTCATTTGCTAAATTCTGACTCGACCATTTTGATAGATCAGTGAGGGGCATGCTGAACTTATATGTATTTTTAAGATGCCAGCAGTTGCCTTGAGCAGATTTACTAGCTTGCAAAAGGAGGCATAAGCTTTTTCAAAACTAACTGTATCAGTGCTGTGTATTTTCAGACCATGAGTATTTGTAGCAGAGAAGGATACTGATATAATGCTGACAGGTTCATTTCTGATTTAAAAAAAGAGCAGAAATGCATGAAAATAAAGCAGGATAATTCTTTTAAAAATGCAGATAGAACTGCCCCAATGTTAAAAAAAATGTCTCTGATGCGAGTGAATTAACTCACCATAAGCTTAAATAACAAAATGTAGAAAATATGTTAGCTCATTTATCTTAATGCAACAGCTTGAAGGGAGGGCTTAAAAAAATCAGTGTTCATCCCCAATCTAGGACTTCATCAGGTTGTGTGCAATAAGCACTCAAAAAGTCCAAACAAAGGTCATTAAATCATCATGTCAGAGTTACATGTTCTTTAAGGACAAGTACTGAAAATAACAAACAAAAAAGATATTACTGTCACACTTTCTTTGACCTATATAATTAAAATGTTTGCAGAAGGTTTTCTCTTGCTGGCTTTCAGAATAAGGGTCTGGGTAGAAGTGCCAGTTTAGAAGCTGTCTAGAGTTAGGGGATTTACAGTATATAGCCTTCAATTAGTTTGGAAATAGCTGTGGCTATTACATTTTCAAATTTTATAGTACATTATCCCTTTGTTAGTATACTTACTGCAGTATTCAACTATCAATGTATATTATATATACACCTGTGGTTGGCAGTGTTTATTTTTGTATTAGGAGTCAAGTATATCACATGGACATGTATGTAACCTTGTGTCAAAAAGGCAGCCATATTTCACATTACTGTAATGAAACATTCTGTCTTCAGCCTCTCAAAGTCAAGATAAATTTACAAAAAAGAAAAAAAAATCCATTTTCATGGATCTCTGAGTCAGATTATATTTAAATGTAAGAAAAATCTTTTACATGAAGGAAGTAAAACACCTTTTTGCCTTATTACTGTTGTGTATGGTCTGCTTTTTAGGTGCTGTAGGCATAAATAATACAAAGACAGCCCACATAACTAGCATTGCAGACATGGAGTATTACAAACTGTAAATCAACTCTGTAGGCTTGACTCAGCTAAGGTATTTCATTGTACTAAGGAATAGCATACCGAAAAGCAGCAGTCTGACATTATTTCCATTGAAATGTTTACTAT
Organism: Protopterus annectens; assembly: GCF_019279795.1. Classification (NCBI taxonomy): domain Eukaryota; kingdom Metazoa; phylum Chordata; order Ceratodontiformes; family Protopteridae; genus Protopterus; species Protopterus annectens. The sequence goes on from NC_056738.1 coordinate 407,962,988, forward strand.
TGTGATCTTATGAAGAATTTGCCATTTGATTTTTTTTTCTTTACTAGAAATTATGGTTTTCAAAAACTCTGTTGCACCAGATGTGATTGAGTTAAAGCACTGAGCTAAAACTGAGTTTAGCAATTTCCATGATTCACTACTGAAAGACAGAAATGAATATGGCATATAAAATGGCTAAGTAAGGAGGAGCAAACTTTTGCCTGAATCTAATTTGATACTGGAAAAAGTTGTGAATATATGTCAAGCAGCAGAGTTAACTGGTATTCAAATGAAGGTACTTGCAAAAGACTTAAATGTGGGTAAAATTAAAATGAAGCTTAAGTCTCTATGTAAGACACAGAAGAGTACTCGTAAGGCAAAACATAATGTAATATGTGTTTTAAGCATTACGGCAGCAAAGAAAGCTCAAGTTATTCATGAGAATGATAATACAGTTAGAAATGCAAAGTGTTCAGCTCAGCAATAATATTTTTGGCCAAGGTATGGTTACCAGCATGACAACAAGCCATATTCATCTCTTAACAGAGAGAGAGAGAGAGTAGAAAATATGGTTGAGACCCCATTTTTCTCAGGTATGTAAGTGGAAAGAAATGATACAGCTGTTTTACATGTGACTGATGCAAAGTTAGGGCTGTGCAGATGTTAACGTGTTTACTACCCAAACTGGCCAATGTAAGGTAGGAAATTATGTGTCTATGAATACTGTTCATTTCTGTAATAATAGAAGCATAATTTCTTCACTGAAGTCAGAAATTCACTGTTTGCCATTGCAAAAGTCACTGGACTAGAAGTTTTCTATAAATGGTGCAGTTATTACATTTAAGCTATATACTGGGGCTGAGTATGGCATCATTACTGAGAGATCATTCAAACAAATGGCTTTTGAAATTCACTGTCTGAGTCAAATGCTTCATTATTGACATTCTCAGCATGAACTGAAACCACTGGGCTAGATTAAGTTGTGTTGTAAGTAGAAAAACAGGGTACGATTTATTATTTCAAATTTAGCCAGTTCAGCATCCTCATATATCTTTATATATATATATATATATATATATATATATATATATATATATATTGGAAAGGTCTGCATATATGTTTTTTGACAATGTGAATTAACAGACATGATTTAACAAATTCAGTATTAAGATGCAAGAGCAGTGCAGTGGAAGGTGATGTTAACTCACAGAAAATTTATCAGCACTGATGTAGAGTCAATGATTCACATATTTTAGAGGCATTATTTCATGCATTCAGGCAGTACAAATCCTAAAGCCTCAGAAACAACATTTAGAGTGCAGTAATGTAGGTTTGCACACACACAGTCTTAAACAAATAAGACAAGTATTTAATTTATATATATATATATATATATATATATATATATATATATATATATATATATATATACACACACACACACACACACACACACACACACATGCTATCTTTTTGCCACTACTGCCTATTGATGACAGCTCCCTCCCAACCAATAGACCCATTCATCCCCCATCACTGGGATAAGAGTCAGCTCAGACAGGTCATAATTTAGTTAGCCATCAGCAGTGATTTGTCTTTTTACTTGCTGATCCTAACACCCTGCACACTAAGTAAAGTGCCTAGGGAGGTCATGGAATAGGCTGACCATAGATGCCACCTCTTCTCACCCACAAGGTGTGATCCCTCCAAGCAGCCCTAGACCCTGGGAAGGAATTTGTCTGTTTCTTCAGTTTCTACCAGGGAAATCACACCTTCATCATACTGAGAATGACTTGTAGCCACAGCTCAAAAATATGATGCTGAGGATGGCTAAGTTGTTGTGTCTTTTGGCTTTTCCCGGTTAAGAGTCACCACAGCGGAACTCTGGCCCGCTAATGATTGGCAGTATATTTTTACGTGCTGAGTTGCCGGCCCTGACGTACAACCTTCAACGAAGGTATGCCCATTCATGCATGTCTCCACACAGAAGATGCTCTAGCTGAGAATCAAACAGGACAACGTCTTCCTGTGAGGTGACAATGCTACCGCAGCACCACCACCGCAGTTGAGGATGGCTAAGTAATAAGAAGAAAAACATTAACAGTTCATGACCACTGCATCCATATGATAAAATTTATAAATCATGGGTACTAATGTTTAAATCTACCTAAGTGATATTGCAAACTTACAACATGGTTTCATGTGAGAGAAAATGTATATGAAGCATACTTAAACAACTGATATTTGTAAAGAAAGGGCACGTGATATTATGTTTTGGCCAAGAATGTCCAGAGAAATTGAACTAAAGGCAAACAAAGAAAAAATGTTAAATCTGTAACATATCCACAAAAGCAACTTCAAAGATTCAATGATGTTATGTGAAATTAAATCTAGACCATATAATTAAGTTGCTTCAGATTTATTCATTTCCTGCAGAGGTCAGTATACTGTATCTGTTGGCATGAAGCTAAATAGTAGTTCTTCCCAGCCATAACACTCTCAGTCAGTTTTTTTCTTCACATGGCATTCTTGAAAATGTTCATTGGTGATAATGGTCCATGTTTTTCAATTCATGAATTTTCAGCTTTTTGACAACAGTGTAAGTTTCAACACATCATATCATTACTAAGATATCCCCAGGGTTTTCAAAACATTTTTTTGTCTTTGATAGTGGAATAACCTTTTTTCCAGGTTGGGGAGTGCCATTCAGGGGTCTACCCTAGGCATCGATTGAACTATGGCGCTGCAGTTAAGATGTAGCTTATGTTCTGCAGAGGCAGTCTGATTGAGAGTGAGGGCTAATTAAATGTTTTAGGAAACATACAAATTATACATGCATTTGGCTATTATAAACATAGTGAGCAGAGTCATGAAAATATTCTGTGCACTATATGTTTAGTATACCACCTGTTGCTACTATCATTTTTAAATATGGTCACTCTCTCTATGAATAGTATAGAAGAGCACATAGTTCACAGTATATGCTATGTGCACTGCTGCTACAGACTGAATCACTGTATAGCACAATATTGCTATACAGGACAGCAGAAACAGCTCCTTTTTCAGGTATGATGTGTCTGATATACCTTACAAAGCAACTCTTCCGTTCTCTGTTGTGCTGCAATGTGGTATACAGAAAGAAGTTGAATCTATTAGCTGTGTTTTTCCTACCATGCAGTACTGTCTGTATGCAGTTATAGTACTGCACCTTATGGAATTGGAACCATCCCATGCTCAGTCAGTGTAGTGCTTCTGCACTGCATACAATCTTAAGAAGGTTTGTTTGCATATGTGTTCTGCAAATTGATATTGTGCTACACAATAGGGAAAGACTATGTATAACATCTCACCCCACTCTGTAGCTATCTTTATAAATTACAAAGGATTTTGGTGTACCATTTTAGTGTGCACCAACCTTACCCTATGGGGCACAGTTTCCATAAATCCAACCCTGTATTCGAAGTGTCTCCCACTTACTCTCATTCACACATTTCCTTGAGTGTCAGTGAAGTCCATGTTGTGATTTTTTCAAGCAATAGATAGTACTTTTTCATTCTGTAGCTTGATTAAACTTTATGAATGGTCTATATTTGTTGCCTTTATCCTTATGATAACTGCATTTTCAGTGCTACAGACAGCTCAGCTTATACATGCATAGTCCCGCAGGGTTCTGTGCTGGGACCTCTCCTGTTTGGTATCTACTATTCTGAAGTAAAACCTAATACCAATGGCTAACTAAGTTTGCTGATGACTGCAAGCTAGGAACAGTCACTGAATACCCAAATGACTTAGTCATTCTACAGGAAGGTTTTTCCCCAACAAATGAATGGTACTAAATAACAGACTGAGACTAAATGCCAAAAAATGCATTAGTTTCCTTTGGGAAGTCATCTATTCACAAGAGAAACACCACAATCATTAAAAAAGCCCTGCATAAATTACTTTAATACAATAAAATCATTGAAGTAACTAAACACTGAATGAACAAATCCACAAATACGTTCCCGGAAACGAAGGAAAGCACTCTAGAACTTTGAATACTTGCTGGTAAAACACCTCTCGATAAAAAGTAATATGTTTATTTAAGCCGTTTAACAAACGCTTTTTGTCAGAGCATTCCCCAACTTCTTCAGAATACAAACAGAACAAACAGTGCCACTCCCCAATCATGTGTATATAAACCCCTCTAATTAACTAATCACTTGACTATTAGTGCTAAGACACAATAATATACATCTCATTAAAAATGATGCCGGTTGTGGCCATTTCTTTGTTACATATATAATAATAATGCAATCCTCCATAAAAAAGGCAAACCTGCGCCTACATTCTAAATTATCTACAGCTCTGAGATTAAATAGAATAATAATTATGTTTGATAAGTGCTGTTATGATAATGCTGTTTTGATGATATACAAATGGCACCTTCTCCCAACCACTAAAGGTGTTTCATGTGTCATTGTCTAAATGGTAACCCGATCTCTATAGAAACGGGACCAAAGATCGCAACTCCAGTCTGTGCCTTGTAGACAGTAATCAAACCATCGCTTCGACCCAAAATGTGCCATATCACATTACCTGTTCTTTGCTGGTATTGAGTTATATTATGCATATGAATATGTGGAAATCAAATTCTGTTACCTGAAGAATCTTGCAGTATCTTAACTTGATAAATTGTTTCACATAACACTACTGTGTCAGAATTTGATATAACCGACAGTTTTTCATACCCTAAAATAAACATAACCTTAGCCTACTTACATACATTTTAAACGAATTAAACGCATGTATATGCTTCTCTTCATTAATTAATATTTTTCATTATCGAGCTATTTTATATATAGAGAGTAGACCACCGGAGTACACAATAGAACAATAATTTATGCCCCAGAGGGCTATTCATCTAAATATGGATGGGTAGATCCATCCTCGTTTTCCGTGTATATTATATACATTCAATTTTTATACATGTACTTCAGTGGTGTTATTATGTATAGGATTCTTATAATACAAGAATCTTGTAGCCTGAAGAGAAGCATATGCATGCCTTTAATTAGTTTATGTAAGTAGGCTAAGGTTATGTTTATTTTAGGGTATGAAAAACTGTCGGTTATATCAAATTCTGACACGGTAGTGTTATGTGAAACAATTTATCAAGTTAAGATACTGCAAGATTCTTCAGGTAACATAATTTGATTTCCACATATTCATATGCATAATATAACTCAATACCAGCAAAGAACAGGTAATGTGATACGGCACATTTCGGGTCGAAGCGATGGTTTGATTACTGTCTACAAGGCACAGACTGGAATTGCGATCTTTGGTCCCATTTCTATAGAGATCGGGTTACCATTTAGACAATGATAGATGAAACACCTTTAGTGGTTGGGAGAAGGTGCCATGTGTATATCATCAAAACAGCATTATCATAAAAGCACTTATCAAACATAATTATTATTCTATTTAATCTCAGAGCTGTAGATAATTTAGAATGTAGGCGCAGGTTTGCCTTTTTTATGGAGGATTGCATTATTATTATATATGTAACAAAGAAATGGCCACAACCGGCATCATTTTTAATGAGATGTATATTATTGTGTCTTAGCACTAATAGTCAAGTGATTAGTTAATTAGAGGGGTTTATATACGTATGATTGGGGAGTGGCACTGTTTGTTCTGTTTGTATTCTGAAGAAGTTGGAGAATGCTCTGACGAAAAGCATTTGTTAAACGGCTTAAATAAACATATTACTTTTTATCGAGAGGTGTTTTACCAGCAAGTATTCGAAATTCTAGAGTGTTTTCCTTTGTTTCTGGGAACGTATTTGTGGATTTGTTCACAATAAAATAATTACTCTTTTCCTGTTTTCTACAGGACTTCATCAGATAAAAATACAAGTTAAAAATCAGGCATTTAAATAGCCTTTCAAAAGTCACATATTCACCTAACTTTAGTGATTTAAAGTGATATACTCTTAATATAGAATTTAACCTAAGAAAAGATAAAATACTAGTAAACTCATTAAGTAAAATCATAAATATTATAAAAAGTCATAAAAATATATAACAAGATGCATGAATATCAAAAACTGTGTGCATATATTCTATCGTATTTGTTACTATTTACAAAAAATAGTTAAAATATTGAATAAAATATAATAAAATCTCTCTCTCTCTATATATATATATATATCTGTATATATATATATATATATATATATATATATATATATATATATATATATATATATATATATATATATATGTGTGTGTATATGTATATGTGTGTGTGTATATATATATATATATATATATATATATATATATATACATATATATATATATATATATATATAAAATGTCCTGTTGCTAAAATTGGTGGCATAGTCACAAGAAACAATATGCTTCCTACCATATAGGAACCATAAATATTATGCAGCACCTTTTCAGAATACAAGTTCAAAAATAAGCTATGCAATAAACACAGTTCTAAAGTCAATGTTATCTAGAGACTGCCTTTAATTTTAAGATACTTGCAAATGAAACAAAATCATTTAAGCATGGCCAACAATAAGCGTTAAGGGATAGTTGCCACATCCACTCTCTCCTCTCAAGTTGTAATGACCAAGGCTGCCTCTAATACTTGGGGTTACTTTCTCTCAAATTAAAAATTTAAATTCATGCTCAGGATATTGAGAAATGTGTCTAAAGAGTGCATTATTTGTCCTTCACTTTTTAATATCATAAATTCCTAAGATCAAATCACTGGTCCAGTAGTCAAAAACCTCAACTTTATTAAAAGTTTAAGTGCTTTTGTTCAGAAAAATATGAACTCCAACTGAAACTAATCATATGCCCACTCCACTTCCTTTTTAAACAGGAAAAGGTACCAAAAAGACGAATGAATTTAAAGAAATACACACGATAGCACCTATTTACGACAACATTATGCATGCAGAATAAAAAGCTAAAAATCATAACTATAAAAAATAAAGAACATGGTAGAAAATGCATGTATACAGGTTGAAAAAACGTATACAGAAGAACAAGTAACAAATATTCATCAGAAATACATTGAGCTAAAAAGAATAATATGTATAAAAAACACAACATGTAAAAAATCATAGATATGCTGATTTGCTTATTAAAATAAGTTTAATTGAAATCAAGTTGTTAAAATCAGGTAGAACACTTGTGCTGAGCAAAACCTGTCAATAGTACTCACTTTGTTCAACCAAAACTTCCCATTCCCCTCTCTACTAGGAATGGAAACCTTTTCTAGGACAGTAAAAGCAAACTTCCTAAATTCATTACAACTAGTAGAGTGATTGTACAATGCATTTGTTGAGTTGGTCTTACTAATAGCATAAACATGCTGGTATAATCTAGTTTTTAATGGGCCAATTATTTTCCTGACATAGAATGCCAGACAAGAGGCAAAAAAGGCTATGTACACTACCCCTTTTGTTCCACAGTTGTAACTCCCCCTAACTAAAATTAACCTGGGGTATCCTGGGACAGAAACATGTGATCCTTCAAGTATATACCTACATTGTCTGGAGGCACACATCGCTTCATACCCAAATTTTTAATCTTAGTACCTTCCGTACAACTGCTCCTCTCAAGAATATCCTTCAGATTACTACTCTTCTTGTACAGAAACCTTGTTTTTTCATGCAGTTGCTGCAACATACCAAATGTACTGAATAGAGAGTACCAGTGAGTGCCAAATATACCAAATACAGAGTATCAATGAGTGCTGATGGAACATTTCATAGAGTAAATTTCCCTATTATACTCCATCACAAATGCCTGTGATATGTTTGCCATAGCCCTAGGCATCTCAACATCCTGACCCCTACTTTTTGAAGGCAAAAGAGAAGCATAGGTGGTGTTTGTGCCCTCTGTAACCCAAGTTACAGAGTAACTTTCTTAGGTAGGTTCTGAGGATACCCTTGATCCTTAAACATACTACTGAGCTTGTCTATCTCCTCAGAAAGTATCACCATCCAATATTAAAATGATTAATCTGATATATTGCCCCTTAACCAAATTCTTCTTCTGCCACCAGGGGTGTTGACTATCAAGGTGCAGGTAAGTGTCTGAAAAGGTATCCTTATGGTAAATGCTAGCTATGCTCCAAACTGTTATATAGAGTGATAGCCAGATAATTAATAGAATGGTTGTTTTTCTGGTAGAAAAACTCCAAAACGTCTGTGGAGTCAGACATGACCCTAATAAAATCATCCAGTTCCTTGGATCTCCCTTTCTATAAAATAACAATATCATCCAGGTACCTAATATAGGACACTATCTTGGAAGAAAAAGGCAAATGTAAAATCCAAGAAGTTTCCCAGTGCCATAAAACCATGTTTGCAAAAAATGGAGCTGATCCTGCACCCATGGCCACCCCCTTGTGCTGTTTAAAATATTCACCCTCATAGTACACAAAGTTGTTAGGAAGAACAGTCTCCATGGATTGGTAAATTAAATTAATTTCACAATTGCTTAGAGCAGTACCAGCAATTAGTGCCTCATGAAACCATTCAAACCCAAAATCATGGCGTATCAATTAAAACAAATGTTTAATGTCCACGGTAACAAATAAGCTATCAGCAATAAAATAAGTGTTTTTCAGTGTTTGCAAAAAGTACCATGAGTCCTTTAAAAATGTTTCTTGTCAACAAAAAAGACTTTAATTTAAAATCAACATATTTGGTGAAAGGTCCTGTTTTAGCACCTGTGGAAGCAACTATCAGTCTAAAGGTGGGGGATCTGTAACCAATTTGTGGATCTTTGGTATCCTGAAAATAGCAAGGATCCTTGGGATTTTTACCACAAAAAAATTCCCTGACCTTAGGAGGCAAGCTATATGTTATAAAAATATCCTCTAATACCAAGTCAATGGCATGATCTGTTATAGGAATCTTATTATGGAAACTTCTATAAAAATTTCCCCATTATTAAGATACTCTGATATTTTAGAGGAATATAGAAAGTGGTCCATAATGACCACCCCCTTCCCTTGTCAGGCTTCATAACTCATAACCTCCTGTTGGTAGATAATGCATACAATAACTCTCTCTCCTCATGAGTCAAATTATAATACCTGGGTTTGTTCATTTTGCACCAATACCTAATAGAATGTTCACAGATCTGCTCAAAAAGAGCCACTGGTGGTGCAAGGGGAGGGTTAAAAATATTACTTCTACATAATCCTTTATCATAAGAAACCCCTACATTGTCAGAAATAAGACATCTCAGTTTTAACTGCCTAGTATATAGTCTCAGTTCAGTACAGAGTCAACTGCCCTAGGCTTAATAGCACGAATACATTTACAACCTTTTTGGAACAAACTACTAAACACAGGGGAAATCTCGAGTTTAGAAAATTGTAAATTTTGCAACCACCATATTTGTAAACAGTACCTCTTTTATCAGTGTCCAGGTTTGTCTGATACAGTTAGTTTCATGGCTGTGCTTTCCAATAATTCATCCTTTAAAACTCCTACCTGGGATATGAAGATTGGAAGTAACGCCCATTCTGGGGATGGTATGTATTCATCTCATGCCTGCTCTGTTTTTCTTCCAGTCTTTTCGACCTCCATGGAGTCTTCCCCCCAAAAAATGGGCAGATTCCTTGTCGTAGCACTCCATTCTCTCCTGGTCAACTACAGAGTGAGGGGGGGACTTCCCAAGGCCTTTTTCACCCTGTGGACTTGGATAAGCAGTTTTGTCCTTAAAATCCCTCCAAATCTTTTTCTGTTTTCTTTTAAAAGCTGCCATTTTGTGTTACTTAATCTACCTAAAAATCCTGTAGAAATCCTTGGAATGGTCGAAAAACAATGAATCTATTTTCATCTTGTCGTCCAGATTTTTGATGTCATCCTCCAACTTTTGCCAGCTGCTACATGTTGTCCCAAATGATAATGTGCATAAGCTCGATTCCACTCCAGTCAAAAAATTCCAACAGCCTGTGATGCAGGACTGAACCTGCAGAAACACCATTGGGGTATTTATAGATCCTCAAACCCCCAGGATCTCACTTGTTGGCAATACAATACTTCAAAAAGGAATTTTTCCATTTGAATAGTTTTAAATTTAGTGAGCAACTTTTCAAATCTATGAATTTTCTCATCAAGTGTAACATCGTACTCAGTAGCAGGATGAACATTTTCTAAAGGAGTTTCCTAGCCATTTTGACCAAAAACATATTTAGAACTAAACCAGTCCTGCAAATTTCCATAACAACTCATCAGTTGCACCCTAGGCTCTGAATTACCAAGGGCAGTAGTGGAAGCCAAAGTGGGTAGTCTCCTAGGACAAACAGCAGTATACGTAACACTGGGACCAGTGTTTCCTATAGTGTTTACATTTTTAGAAGCAGCTAACAGAGTCAACTTATTTCTTTAGTTGACTCATACATTCTTATAGTAAAGTGAGGTTAACCGATGTACCACCAAAAGTAGAAGTAGAGCATCCCCTCAAAAACTTCAAAAAGATCCATTTGTGACATACTGCTTGTGAAAACACACAGCAACCAGGTAACCAGTATGAATAACAGCATACTCCACCAAAACTCCAAGATCAAGACACTGCTCCAGTAGTCACAAACTTTAATTCTATTAAAAGTTTAAGCAGTTTCATTCAGTAAAGTGTGAACTTCATCAGAAACTGATCACATGGCAACTGTACTTCCTTTTTAAACAGGAAAAGGTACCAGAAACAGTTAATGGATTTAAAGAGATACACACATGAAAGCACCTATTTACAACAGTATGCATGCAGAATAAAAAGCTACAAATCACTATAACTACCAAAAACTAAAGAACATGCTAGAAAATGCAGATAAACAGGTTGAAAAAACTTCTACAGAAGAACAAGTAACAGATATTCATAAGAAATTATTTGCACTAAAAAAGTATAATATGTATAAAAACACAATATGTAAAATACATAGAGATGCTGCTTTGCTTCTTAAAATAGGTTTAAACAAAATCATGTTGTTCAAATTAGGTAGAACACTTGCATTAAGCAAAACCTGCCAATAATACTCTCTTTGCTCAACCAAAAGTTCCCAGTTCCCTCCTACTAGGAATGGAAACTTTTTCTAGGACAGTAAAAGCAAACTTCCTAAACTCATTACAATGCATTAGTTGAGTTGGCTTTACTAATAGCATAACCATGCTGGCATATTCTAGTTTTCACAGGGGCAATTGTTTTCCCGACATAGAATTCTGGGTAGGAGGCACAAAAGGCTATGCACACTACCCCTTGTTTTCCACAGTTGTAACCACCCCAACTGAAATTAACCTGGGGTATCCAGGGAGAGAAACATGCGATCCTTCAAGTATGTACCTACATTGTCTGCAGTCACCAGATCGCTTCATACCCAGATTTTTAATCTTAGTACCTTCCATACAACTTATCCTCTCAAGAACAGCCTTTAGATTACTACTCTTCTTGTACACAAATCTTTGTTTGTCACGCAGTTGCTGCAACATAACAAATGTACCAAACACAGAGTACCAATGAGTGCCAAATATACCAAATACAGAGTACCAATGAGTGCTAAAGGAACATTTTATAGAGTAAATTTCCCTATTGCACTCTGTCATAAATGCCTGTGGCATGTTCACCATAGCACTAGACATCTCAACATCCTGAACCCTACTTTTTCCAAAAAAAGGGGTCATCATCACTTTTTCTATTAGGAAGGCCACCTCAACTAATGAGTTGTATAAGCACTCTGCTAATTGTAATGATTTTAGGAAGTTTGGCTTTTACTGTCCCAGGAGACGTTCCAGTTCATAGTAGAGGGGAGACTGGGATCTTTTGGTTGAACAAAGAGAGTGAGTATTATTGGCAGGTTTTACTCAACACAAGTGTTCTACCTGGTTTGAATGATGTGATTTCGATCAAACCTATTTTAAGAAACAAAGCAGCATCTATGTGATTTTTACATATTGTTTTTTTATACATTTATACTTTTTAGTGCAAAGTATTCCTTACGAATATCTGTTACTTGTTCTTTTGTATAAGCTTTTTCAACCTGTATATATGCGTTTTCTAGCACGTTCTTTATTTTTTGGTATTTAAAATGATTTTTAGCTTTTTATTCTGCATGCATACTGTTGCTGTAAATAGGTGCTTTCATATGCGTATCTTTTTAAATTCATTCACCTTTTTTGGTACCTTTTCCTATTTAAAAAGGAAGTAGTGTGTGATTAGTTTCTGATGAAGTTCATACTTTAATGAATGAAAGCCCTTAAACTTTTAAAATTGAGGTTTGTGACCACTGGAGCAGCGTTTTGACTTTTGAGTTTTGCTGGGGTATGCATTAATTTGTATTGGTTACCTGGCTGCTGTGTGTTTGAATATCATAAATGTGTTCATAAGTCCATTCCTTACAGAAGGCAATGTATATGACCCCTTTAATAGCACTATTGCGTTTACAATGAATAATATACCTTTATTTCTTGACTTCAAATTGGTCACAACCTTTTATAAATTTACAGTACTTACAGTGACCACATTTTAACATATTATTAGAATTGGAATTAGTTGTACGTCTCTCTAGCAAGTTCTTTATATTTGTATATGTCCTGTTGCTAAAATCAGTGGCATAGTCCCAAGAAACAACACATTTTCCAGCACATATTTATACTACACTAGTGCACACCCTTTACCACAAAAAAGAGCAGTGCTAAAGAGGCAATTTGTGAGGGCAGCAAAAATGGCTACCAGGGATAAGTTTTTTTATTGAATACTGTAGCCTCATAAAAACAATGTTTCTAAAGAAAGGTTACCCTGAATCTATGCTTAACAACCTAATGTTTGAAGTGATTAATAAGAGAGATAGTGATCATTTTGTAATATTAATTATTTTTGGGAAGTCATCTATCCCAGGGAGCTACCAAATTAACAATACACCCCTAAGAGTTGACCCAGTTGTTTGGGAATTGTGAACTGATGTGGACAGTGGCCTAACTTTTGACGAACATGTGTCCATTGCTGTAAGAAAATCCTTCTGTATTGCACAGCTTGTAAACAAAGGGATTGTGTCTAGATTTAGGAATGTCATCGTCCCCTTTACTTAGCCCTAATTAACCCAGTCATTGAATATAATGCCATCTTTAACATATATATGTCCAGACACATGCAACAACTGGACTGCCCACAGAGATACCTTAGTAAAAGGATACAAGGCCTAAACAACATGCCCTACATGGACCAACTCAAAGCCCTTTCACTATACTCAGTATCCTACAGACTGCTAAGAGGTGACCTATGCCTGGCATACAAGGCATCCTCTGAACAAATACTGATGGATTTACTGCACATCAGCAAGTCAAATGCCTCAGAAATACTCGGCCTAGAGATCTAAACCTTTTCTGCAACATCAACAGAATGGTTTGGAGGACAGGTATATCTTACAGAGGACACTGCTGCTGTAAACCTCGGCCCTATATCTAAGATT